>NW_027137645.1:0-524 GCF_001692895.1 Cenococcum geophilum 1.58
TAACTTAACTACTATATAGAGAGNAGTTATAGTATAAGGCTACCTAGTAGAAGAAAATATATACTAAATACTAAAATGTATATAAGGAACAAGATATATATAAGAAGTAATAGCCCCTTAAAGAGGTAATATGNCTAAATATACTAGCTAGGAAGCCCTTTACCTATAAATAATANAGAGAAAAGGAAATANNGNAANNATTATCTTATTAGATAAAGACCTNGCGNTATACTAGTAGAGTACTATAATNGCAATAGAGGATAGGAGGTTACTAATATAGATNGAGNTTTACTATACTAATTATAAGATAGNTAGATCTTAAATAGAAGTAATAATAGAAGGAGGTAGTAAAAATATAAGACGCAGCTATATAGAATACTCTATAGTTAATATTAACTCTTCTCTTATATAAAGGACTAACGAGGGTAAAATCTATAGCTGTTTTTCTACTATAGATAAAGGTCCTAGGTCTAAATATATAGCTAATATCTATATTTTAAATATCTTACCTTAATATATAATAA